>NW_026900720.1:0-19729 GCF_033783945.1 Neopsephotus bourkii
CCAGAACTGTACACAATGTTCCAAGTGAGGTCTCACGAGAGCAGAGTAAAGGGGCAGGATCACCTCCTCCGACCTGCTGGTCACGCTCCTTTTGATGCAGCCCAGGATACGGTTGCTTTCTGGGCTGCAAGTGCACACTGAACCCGGCTCATGTTCATTTTCTCATCGACCAGCACCCCCAAGTCCTTCTCCGCAGGCTGCTCTGAATCTCTTCTCTGCCCAGCCTGTAGCTGTGTCTGGGATTGCTCCGACCCAGGTGTAGGACCTTGCACTTGGCATGGTTCAACTTCATGAGGTTGGCATCAGCCAGGGACCTCACAAGCGTGTCAAGGTCCCTCTGGATGGCATTCCTTCCCTCCAGCATATCAACCGAACCACACAGCTTGGTGTCATCGGCAAACTTGCTGAGCGCGCACTCAATCCCACTGTCCATATCTCCAACAAAGATGTTAAACAAGACCGGTCCCAACACTGATCCCTGAGGGACACCACTCATTACAGGTCTCCAGCCGGACATTGAGCCATTGACCACAACTCTTTGTGCGCGTCCCTCCAGCCAGCTCTTTACCCACCGAGTGGTCCATTCATCAAATTGATGTCTCTCCAATTTAGAGACAAGGATGTCGTGTGGGACAGTGTCGAACGCTTTACACAAGTCCAGGTAGATGACATCAGCTGCTCTACCCCTGTCCATCAGTTCTGTAGCCCTTCATAAAAGGCCACCAAATTGGTCAGGCAGGATTTCCCCTTAGTGAAGCCATGCTGGCTGTTACCAGGCACCTTGCTGTTTTTCATGTGCCTTAGCATGCCTTCCAGGAGAATCTGCTCCAAGATTTTGCCAGGCACAGAGGTGAGACTGACTGGTCTGTAATTCCCTGGGTCATCCATTTTCCCCTTCTTGAAAATGGGGGTTATATTTCCCTTTTTCCAGTCATCAGGAACTTCACCTGGCTGCCATGATCTTTCAAATATGATGGCCAGTGGCTTAGCAACTTCATTCGACAGCTCCTTTAGGACTGCAGATGGATTTCATCAGGACCCATGGGCTTGTGCACGTTCAGGTTCTTAAGATGGTCTCGAACCAGTTCCTGTCCTACAGTGGACCCAAGGTCTCCATTCCACAGTCCCTGTGTCTGCCTTCCAAGACTTGGGTGGTGCGGTCAGAGCCTTTGCTAGAGAAGACCGAGGCAAAGAAGTCATTCAGAACCTCAGCCTTCTCCAAGTCCAGGGTAACCAGTTCTCCCAAGAGCTTCCTGAGGGGGCCTACGTTCTCCCTAGTCTATTTGCTACGTACCTGTAGAATCCCTTCCTGTTATCCTTAATATCCCTAGCCAAGTTTAATTCTAACTGGGCCTTAGCTTTCCTAACCTGGTCCCTAGCTTCCTGGACAACATCCCTGTACTCTTCCCAGGCCGCCTGTCCTTGCTTCCACTTTTTCATTTGAATTTTTCTTTTTTCCTTTGAATTTTCCTCAGCAGCTCCTTATCCATCCAAGGAGGTCTCCTGGCCCTCCTGCTGCACTTCCTTCTAGTTGGGATGCAACACTCCTGAGCTTGGAGCAGGTGATCCTTGAATATCAACCAAGAGTCTTGGGCCCCCCTGGCCTCTAGGGCTATATCCCATGGAACCTTACTGAGCAGGTTCCTGAAGAAGCCAAAGTCTGCTCTCTTGAAGTCCAGGGCAGTGAGCTTGCTGCACGCTCTTCTCACTGTCCTGAGCATCTCACATTCGACCATCTCGTGATCGCTGCACCCAAGGCTGCCCTGGAGTGACACATTTCCAATGAGCCCTTCCCTGTTGGTGAGCAGGAGGTCAAGTATGGCACCTCTCCTTGTCGTCTCCTCTATTACTTGCAGAAGGAAGTTGTCTTCCACACAATCAAGGAACCTCCTGGATTGCTTGTGCCAGGCTGTACCGTCATTCCAACAGATGTCAGGGTGGTTGAAGTCACCCATGAGAATGAGGGCCTGTGAGTGTGAGGCTTTTCCTATCTGTCTACAGAGTGTTTCTTCCCCAGGTTCTCCTTGATCAGGCAGTCTGTAACAGATCCCCACAGTAATGTCTCCCATCGCTGTTTTCCCTTTAATCCTGACCCACAAACTCTCTATTGACTGCTCCCCTGTCCCCAGACAGTTCCATACTCTCCAGCCTATCCCTAACATAAAGGGCAACTCCCCCTCCGCGCCTGCCAGGCCTGTCTTTTCTAAAGAGTCTGTAACCTTCCATTCCAACACTCCAGTCATAGGAGCCATCCCACCATGTTTCTGTGATGCCTGTTACATCATACCCCCGTAGATGAGCATACATCTCTAATTCCTCTTGTTTGCTCCCCATGCTACGGGCATTTGTATAAAGGCATCTGAGCCGAGCTCCAAATGAAGCTGGCTCATTGGCTGGAGCAGCTGGAATATCTCTGCATTGCTCCAAGCATTTATTATAGGTGCTGGCAGCTGACTGGGTATGTTGGGATGGAATGATGCCCCCCTCCCCCAACACATCTAGTTTAAAGCCTCCTTGACCAGTCTGGCAAGCCTCCTACCGAAACTGCTCCAGACCAGCTCCACCAGCCCCCGCTAGACCTGGCCTACAAACTTGGGTCCCATGTTCAAGACACCCAAACCCCTGACTATGGCACCACCCTTTTAACCATTTATTAACCTGGTTAATCCTCCTAGCTTTTTTTAGGTCCTCCCCTGTATCCTGGAGAATAGACGAAAAGACTATCTGAGCTCCAGAGCCCTTAACCACCTCTCCCAGGGCTCTGTAGTCCTTCTTTATGTTCCCCAGGCTAATACTATCTATATCCCTAGCACCCACATGTATCACCAGAGTGGGTAGTAGTCCATGGGGCTTACCAGAGCAGGCAGCCTCTCTGCCACATCCCTGATCCGTGCCCCTGGTAGGCAACACACCTGCCTGGAGACCGGGTCAGGCTGACAGACGAGTGCTTCTGTCCCTTTCAAAGGAGAATCCCCTACTACTACGACCCGCCGCTTTTTCCTGGCAGCACCAGTAGAGATCTTCTTTACTAGTGCATCAGCCGGCTGTTTCTGGTGCAAGTGCATTCCCCCATGAGCCCCTTGCAGGACAGCAAAGTTTTGCATGGGGGCAACAGGTTTAGGAGGAAGCTCCTTGCTTCTAATTGTCCTTTTCCTCCTTTTTTTGGTTGTTTTTTTTTTGTCACCAATTCCCAGCTTCAAGGGTTAACAACCTCCTTCTTTCCTCCCTGAGCTGCAGGGGAAGCTTGAGGACTCTGCACAGTTTGGGCAGGGAGCAAGCATTCCTGCTTCTTCTCAGCTACCCTGACATCTTGTAGCCTATTAATAGCTCCCTGCAGCTCAGCCACCTGCTGCAGGAGGACCTCCACCAGGGAGCACCCAGTGCAGCCCTGCCCATTGTGTACCTTTCCCTCACCAATAGAGGTGAGGTGAATTACAATAGAGGTGAGGTGGATAGAGGTGGGTTACAAACTGCTTGTCCCAGTACATGAGTAATTTTGGGTTAGGGTTAGCATTAGGGTTAGGGTTTAAGTGTAGGGTTAGTGTTAGAGTTAAGGTTAGGGGGTTTAGAGTTAGGTTTAGGCTTAGGGTTTGGGTTAGGGGGTAGGGCTTTGGTTAGGGGTAGCTTTAGAATTAGGCTTAGGTGCAATGTTTAGTGTTCGGGTTAAGGGCAGGGACTGGGTTAGTGTTAGGTTTAGACTCAGGGTTTAGGGTTATGTTTAGTGTTCTGGTTAGGATTAAGTTTACGAGTTAGGGATATGTTTAGGGGTTTGGGTTAAGGTTAGACTGAGGGATTAGGTTTTCATTTAGGTTGAATTTTAGGGTTAGGTGTAGAGTTACGTTTAGGATTACTGGTTTGGGTTAGGTTTAGAGTCGAGGTTTAAAAGTTTGGCTGCCGTATCGTACCCAGTTTTCACCCCCATGGTGGCACTTAGTGATGGGGCAGCCAACCTGGCCCTGGCTGTTCACTGTCATCTGATCTCAGTGTGCCCATGTGACAGCCACCGGCAGGGCTCCAGCTCTCAAACTCAGGTCCTGCACTTGGAAGACAAAACATGAATCAGGTCTCAAACTCCATCAGCTCAGCTTGGTTATCAGATGGGTCATTGCTCCTCCTTGAGCTTTGGCTCTGAAAGGAAGCTTCCTGACACCTAGGAAGCATGGCACAGCTGGTGGAAACACCAAGCAGTGCATTGCAGGTTGGTGTCACTGAACTAACCGAGGCCTGGCAGCGGGATCTATGAGCTCAGTTTCATTTCTCACATCACAAGATGAGGAATGGGGGAGCAGAAAGAACCATGTGGGTTAAGTGCTTTCCAGCAAGGCACTTCTGTAAAGCAGTTTTAATATAGTACAATTGTGATCATGAAATTCGCCTCCGTGACCAAAGTGTTTGGTGGTTGTGGGTAAGCAGCTACTTGGCCATAGAGCAGAATCCAAACAGCCCCAGAGGCACCATGCTTTTAGTATTACTGTAGGGATGACCCAGAGCAGAGTTTCTGTCTCTCTGCTGTCCTTTCCTGCATGGTTTTGCAGTCCTGCACTGAAATTGCAAATGCTCGAAGCAGTGGAGGAAACCCAGTGAAATAATACTAATAAAGAGCAATAATAATAATAATAATAATAACTGTTGTTTGACCACACAACCGTGTTGGAACAGGGGAAGCCACTCCCCACAAGCAGAGGGTGCTGGAAAGCAGCACCCTGTGCCCTGGCCCAGGAATCAAACACGGGGAAGGCAGATGTGAACACAGACTGTTTATTTGAAATAGGGACATAAAAAGGGGATGGGGGGTGCGGTGAGGGGTGGGGATTACATATTGACAGTTAAAAAATAGGAAAATGATAGTAAAATTACAGTAAAAACGTTAGTTTAATTGTTACAACAACAGGGGTAGAACAAAGTATAACAAAACCCAATAAATATAAATAACCATAGAACAACAAAACAAGTGCAGTTTAACAACAGTAGAACAAGAATATCAGAACACGTGAAAAACAAACATAGAACAATAAAATCGCCAATGGATCTTCACAGCCGCCAATGTTTTGCTGCTGATGGCCCAAAAGGCCACTTGGCGTCGGAGCTGTCCTCCTCCTTGGGGAAGAACAAAAGCCAAACAGGGCAGGTTTAGTCACATCCACGTGCATCACCATTTAGAAGCAAGGAGCTGCTGTAACAGCTCAGCTAGAAAACCAAAGCATTCTTCCATTAAAGAGCATTTAAATATTTGTGGGGTTTCTGTAATTTAGACTCCCCCACACACACTCCCACGGCTCAGAGAGTAAAGGAGCCGGCAGCAAAGCCCTCCTGGGGTGGTGGGGACCCTGCGGGCAAACAATTTGGATCTGGGGAGGATCCCTGTCGGCTCTGGACGCCCCAGCGGGCTCCAGAGCACCCAAACATGGGGAGGGGCACCAGCAGAGAGGGGAAGAGAAGGGAGCAGAGGGACTGCCAGGGCTGGAGCAAACGTTTGCACCTTAGGAAACACGGCTAAATAAAGCCAGGGAGGAAAGGCTGCAGAGATGCAGAGACGTTCATCCATCCTCGGGGGTGGAACTCTTCCAGTAGGAAGAGCTTTGTTCACCCCATGTCACCCCAGGCACTGCCACCCAGCACGGTTTCTTCCTGGCAGCATAGAAGGGGCCTGACCCCATCACCCCGGTCCTGCCTCGGGGCTGCTCTGGACCAGAGCCCCACAGGTGGGGGGCCAGCAGCACTGGCCGTTACTTATTATGGGAATGATGGATCCATGCCTTTAGCCGCTTGCGAGTTCCCTGGGTCCTGGATCTTGTCAGCATCGAGGAGGCAGGGGTGGATGAACCTGGAAGCACAAAGTTTTGCTCAGGTCTCTGCACCCGCACCCCGAGCTGGCACCGGGGCTACCACAATCCCTATCCCAGGAGGAATGGAAGGTTTTGCATCCCCAGAGCCCAGCAGCCACCACTCGGGCCGGCTCGTACAGCACAGCCTGGCCCTTCTGCCATCCCCCAGCCCAAGGGGACAACACGACCCATCAGCTCCTCCAGGCTGAAGCACCAACTCCCTCACTACCAGGGGAAGCGACGCCTTCTCCAAGGCCTGAGGGGCGTTGGCCAAAGAAGGGTGCAGCAGTTCCTGGAAAGAAACACACCACTGTGAGCCAGGGTCAGCAAGGGAGGAAGAGCCTGGCTTTAGGGAGCTGGCAGCACCCGCAGGAGCCGATGCATCCGGTGCATCCAGAGGGGCAAGGAGCAACATTTCAGATTCCCCTCCACCGCCCGGGGCTGGGGACTGGGGCAGCGAGTGAGGGAAGCGCCTTCCCTTCGCATGGCAAGGCTCTGCACAGCCCCAGCACCAGCCCCTCAGGGCTGCTCAGCCAGGTCTGGCAGGAAAGCTGCTGCCTAAATCTAACCCTGCCCTTCACCCCCACAGAAGCCCTGTCTGCCCCGACTCACCTCCCAGCACGGGCGCACTCCCACTTCTGTTCTGGCTGGTGTCAGTAAGGCCGCTGCTGCTGGAATCGGCCAGCCCAGAAACCACCGATGCTGCGGTCGCTGACGCTGCCCGTGTGCGGATGGCGCCCGAGGAGCCCTGGGCGATGGCTGTGCCCAGGGACATACCTTCCCCACTGGTGCTGGGGCCCTCATCTGCCGGGAGGGAGCATGAAATCAGGACCCACAACTTGCTGTATGGGACTACACCTTAGCAGAGCCTCCCAGCATGAACAGCTCACAGCTCCGGCCCTGGGGACCCTTGCCCATCACCCTGGGGACAGCGGGGCACAAGCTCTCCCGCCTGAGTCTTCACCAGGCTCCAGGAGTTTCAGACCCGAGGACCAGGCAGCACCGGCCCAGGAGCTTCCTCAGCCTGTGCTGCATGGACACCCCCTGCACTGCCAGCCTGCGCCATGGCTGTCTCCTCCTTGCCGTGCCCTTCACATTCCCACTCTGCCCTTACCCTCCTTATACCCCAGGAGTCAGCGCAACCGCTGCTGCGCTGCCTTCCTCTCCTCCTCTATGATCTCTGCCGTGATGGGGTAGCCAGGGTCAGGCCCAGGGGGCTGCCAAGAGAGCAGTAGCTTAGTTCCTTCTCAGGGAAGCCAGTAGAGCCGCTCTGAAGGAGGTGTGGAAGCAGGCTGGTGCCAGAGCTGGGAAGCCGTGGTTCTGCCACAGCCACTGCAGAGCTCTGGTCCCCATTCGGTTTGCCCCCCAGCTTGGCGCTGAGGGCACAGCACCCTTGCCCAGCCAGTACCTGCTCTGGCAGCGAGCAGCACAGTCACACACAGCCAGCCAGACACTAGGGCAGGGGAGAGCATCACTTCCCACTCAGCCAAGGACGAGACCTCCTGCCCCAAAGCAGGCAGCTCAGCCTGCCCCCAGCCCTGCAGGGACTGCACTGGGCACATTCTGTCCCCAGACAAGGGCAAAAGACACTGTGAGACAGTGACGTACCAGCACCAGTGGTTCATTGTCCCAAGGCACCAGCAGGCAGATGCTCCTCCTGCGTGGCCTTCCATTTCCTGGCGATGGTGGTGGGCTCGGGGACTGCCGCTGCTTCTCCTCAGCCCTCATGACAGCTACAGGAGGAGACAAGTCAGGAGCAGCTCCCAGCAGGGGCGTTTGGCCTCTACCGAGGGGGTTGTCCCTTCTCACTCCTCTCTGCGTGCCTGTCTTGGAGGGCAGAGCCAGGGACATGGCCTTAAGCCACCGACAAGGCTGCGATGCCCTGGGCCAGCAGCTGGCCACAAGAGATCCACGGGGAAGCTGTCACAAGAGCCCGCTGGGGCTCCACAGGCCAGCGGCTCCATCCCACCTCCACAGACGTTCCTTGCCCGCTGCCCACCCGAACCACAAGCCACACAAACTGCCAGACGTGGCCACATCTCGCACTGAGCCACGGGACCCGAGCCACCATGGGCACACGGGAGAAAACGCCACTGCCTCAGCACCAGCACATTCCTCCTTTCCAGGGCACACCTCAGGCTCATCCCACCTGCAGACCTGAGCTACCCATGTCCCGCAGCTGCCCCGCACCAGTGGCCCACCCAACCCTGGCACAGAGCTGGGTCCCACCTACGCTCACCTTCCTCCATCTGCACAGCCCTGGTCCCTGTCACTGGCGCGCAGCTCCATTGTCACACCTCCCGTTCCCTGCTCAAGCGGGAGAGAGCCAGTTAGGGTCGGCCCCCTGCCCTGGGAGCAGGACGAGACCCAACACGCCAAGGACTCCCACAAGCAGCCCTGCTGTGTTTCTTTGCTGTCTTTGCCAAACAGCAGAGCTCAGGGCAACAGCCTTGAGTCACCGCAGCATCCTGAGAGTGGCTCCAGGCACAGGAGCTGCTCCGCTCCTCTCCCCAGGGCCCTGGCTCAGGCAGCTCAGGGCAGCAGCCGGGGATCCCAGGTGGGAGCTGCTGCTCGTCACAGGGCCCTGGTCGGACCCACCCTGTCCTGCTGTTCCACAGCACGGCAGGGGAACAAGGCTGCAGGGACGCTGGTCAGCACAACACCAGGGCTTCCCCACAGCTGGGTGACCCAGCAGCCAGGTCTCAGGGGCCTGGAGCATCCCGGCTCCAGCGGAGAGCAGCTCTTGGGTACTGGGATGGCTGGGAAGGGGAACGCTTTCTTCCTGGTTGGCACTGGCAGGCAGGCGCTCGCCGGATGAGCAGTACATTACCTTCCTGTCCGCTCTGGCACTGCACAGCAGACTCCTCTGCAGGACTGTGGGGACACCCCCACACACATCTACTCCTGGAACACAGGAAGAGACCAGTAGTAACTGATTTGGTTCTGGGGAGCACAGCCTCCCATTCTCCTTATCACTGCAGAGTAAATCCCATCTGCCAGGCACTGGCTACCGAGCCCAGAGCCTCTCTTGCTTCAGTGCTACTCAACTCCCCTCCAGAACATCCAGAGAAGGCAAAGTCTGAGCACCCCAAACAGGGTCCACCCTGGGAGCAAGTGGCCTCGAGGCTCTTTATGACCAAGTCGATGGGGAGGGAGGATGCTGCTGGCCCAGACACAGCAAACCCTTCCCGACTGACCCAGCCTGGAGAAAACCCTTCCCTGCACAGCTGCAGATCTCCATTAGCCGGGACTACGTCCCCCCTCTCACATCTGCAAGCCCAGCCCAGGATGTGAGCAGGGTTTTATTACAGCTCAACAGGCGCTGAGCAGACCCACGTCAAAGTGGGCACACAGGGCTCCAGGCGTGCTGCTGCCTCCGGCTGGAAAGCTGTCAGCACAGCAAAGAGATTCTGTCTTCCCCTTCTCCCTGGATGTGTCCCCCCTGCAGAGTGGCCAGGGCAGAGTGGGGAGAAGCCAAGAGCTGCGCGCTGGGCTGCGGAGCGGGGCTGGGCGTCAGGCCCATGGTGAGCCCCTGGGCATCTGGCTGTCCCAGCGTACCGGCAGGAAAACGGTCCTAGGGCTGCAGTGTGGCGGCAGTGGGAACCGGCGGCGCACGGTCGGCGGCGGGGCTCTGCGGGGACACAACGGTCAACAGCGCCACCGTTAGCGGTAGGAGGATCCCACCCGTATCCCTGTGCCACCAGCATCCCTGACAACCATTGTCCCTGTGCCACCTGTGTCCATGTCCCAACTATGTGCCTGTGCCATCTGCATCCCTGGCAACCAGTGTCTCTGTGCCATGTATATCCCTATGGCACCTGTGTCTGTCACCTGCATCCCTGACTACCGGTGTTCCTGGGCCACCAGTGTCCCAGACAAGGAGTGTCCCTCTGCCACCCGTGTCCTTATCCCACCCATGTCCCTCTGCCACCCGTATTCCTGACAACCAGTGTCCCTGTGCCATCCGTATCACTGTGCCACCCGTGTCCCTGACAACCAGTGTCCCCGTGCCATCCATATCACTGTGCCATCCTTATCCCTTTGCCACCCATAGCCCTGTGCCACCCGTGTCCCTGTGCCATTCGTATCCCTGTGCCACCCATGTCCCTGTTCCACCTGCATCCCTGACAACCTGTGTGCCTGTGCCACCTGTGCCTCAGACAAGCAGTGTCCCTGGGCCACCCGTGCCCTTATCCCACCCACTTCCTACCCCCGCGCTCACCCCAGGCAGTTGCCGTGGGTCAGGGCGCTGTCTCTGCAGCCGACTCCTGTGGCCGGGCGGCTGATCCCAGCCCTGCTGAAGGTCGGGCGCCGGTAGGCCTGGGCCCATGGAGGTGGGAAGCGGGCAATGAGGCTCAGCCTGTAGGGGGGAAGGAGAAGTTGGGGAGGGCGCCGGGCCAGAGGGCGCCTGGCAGGAGTGCAGGACCGCAGCGCAAACCAGGCCACCCCCCGCGCCCAGCGCCGCTCCCAGCAGCGATCCCTGCGCCAGGCAGGTCAGCATCACTGCCAGCGCCAGGGGCAGCGCCGCGGACTCGGCAGCGCCATCGCTTCCGACCGCAGCAGCAACGGGCACTGGCCCGCCTCGCGGTCGCTTTGCAAAGTGCTTGCGGGGGGTAAGAGCGCGCGGCAGTGGGGGACGGCGGGGGACGGCCGGAGGTGGCTGGGGACGGCCGGGGACGGTGTCCCCTGGTCCAAGGCGGGAGCTCTCCGGCGGTGGGGGCCGCGGGAGCGGGGGTTGCGCTGTGGCCGGAGCGGAGGGGGCGGTGTCCGTGCGAGGGCCGGGAGGGAGCGGGGCCGTGTGTGTGTGGGAATGGCGGAGCCGGGTTTGGCCTTTAGGAGCTCGGAGGTGTGTGGAAGGGAACTGCAGCGGGGAGGATGTTCTGGTGGGTAATGGGCGGGTGTGGGGTAACAGCCGTGAGGTGGTTTCGGGCCAAGGGGACGACAGGTTTGCGTGAGGATCTGCCGTGGTTCCCTGGGTCGGGCGAGCCCCGAGCAGGAGTCAGTGGTGCGTGCAGAGGGGCAGGGGTAGGGCAGGCCCGGGGGTGAGGGGCAGCTCCCTCGGCGGTCAGGCACGGGGGAGGTGGGGGTGTTCCATGGGGAATTGCCGGGGTTGCATTTGGGGGGGGGGGGGAAGCGGGGTTCCCGGGGTGCTGCAGGTTCCCGGAGCGCCCCTGGAGGGGTTCGCTGGGGCTGCCGCAGAGCCGCAGCGCTCCCGGCTCTGGTCTTTGGGGGGTTCAGTGTTGCTGGTGAAGGGCTTCCCGTCAAGGTTGTGACCTGAATCGAGGTTTTTGGTCTGGGCTTGACACTGGGTCAGAGCTCTTGTAAGCAGAGTGGTACCTCATGTGTACGAGCAAGGGCTGTGCTCAGCAGCAAGCACTTGGAGGTGATTTGCCCCTTGCCATGGAGCTTTCTAGCTCGAGAGATTTGCACGTGTTGGATCTGTGCCAAAGGAAGGAACTTCTTCCTTATGTGCAATCTAAACTTCCACTCTAAGTTTTAACCCATTACCCCTTGTCCTATCACTGCGGTCCCTAATGAAGAGTCCATCCCCAGCACCCTTGTAGGCCCCCTTCAGATACTGGAAGCTGCTCTGATGCCTTCACGCAGCTTCTCGTCTCCAGGCTGAACAGCCCCAACTTTCTCAGTTTGTCTTCATACAGGAAGTGCTCCAGTCCCCTGATCATCCTCGTGGCCTCCTCTGGACTTGTTCCAGCAGTTCCATGTCCTTTTTATGTTGAGGACACCAGAACTGCACACAATGCTCCAGGTGAGGTCTCGCGAGAGCAGAGCAGACCTGCTGGTCACGCTCCTTTTGATGCAGCCCAGGATACGGTTGCTTTCTGGGCTGCAAGCACACACTGAAGCCAGCTCATGTTAATTTTCTCATCGATCAGCACCCCCAAGTCCTTCTCCTTGGGCTGCTCTGAATCTCTTCTCTGCCCAACCTGTAGCTGTGCCTGGGATTGCTCAGACCCAGGTGTAGGACCGTGCCCTTGTCTGCCATGACAGCTGGATGCTGCCCTCTTGCTTCTGCACATGGTGAAACCCTGAGAGTGCAGGTGTTGAGGGACTGGAAGTAGACTCTTGTGCATGGAAGTGTCCTGGCCCTTTTGTATCTGAGCTGTGGTCAGCTGGTGAGACAGGAGGCCCTGAAGCCATGGATCGACCTTTCTGTGTCACTGATGCCACTGAGCTGCGCTGCTCTAGTCATGTCTAGGATTTGGGGTTAATTTTGAAGCTTTAAATGATGTAGTTCTCATTCCTGGCCTCTCTATTCCTGTTCTGCCTGGCTGATGAGCCTAGCTGTAATCTACATTGCTGGTTTCATGCCTCTGTAACCAGAGCAGGTAGAGGTGAAAGGGCTTCCAGTGGTGACTTCCTGTAAGTCCTCAGCTCTCTCGAGTGGGGCAGTGGCAGGAGACAGGTCTGTACATGTATCCTGAGGAGCCCGAGCTGCTGGCTGTCCTTCATTAGCTGGAGGAGGAATGACTGTGTCTGGGTGTTGAATCTCCCGGGGAATGTGCGTGTTGACCCGCAGCAGGTTTATTACTTGAACTGTAAAACGGTCCCGTCAGGGCAGTTATTTGCTATAATTAAAATAAATGCTGAAGACTTGATATGAAAGAGCAGGATGATCTGCATTTATGAAAGTAATTTATCATGATCAGCCTCTCCTGCTCCCAGGCAGGGAGATTTAGTTGTTTAAATCTCAGTTTAAGTCACATCCTCACTTTAGGGGCTGTGAGTTTGTGCAAGAAGTTTTCTTTTTCCACTTGAGCTGCCTCGTCCCTTGAGCCGTTTTCCCTCTTGCAGAATGCTGAACTGTGTAAAATGAGTCTGATGCCTGTTTTACACTGACATCATCTGTTGTCTTGCAGTAATCCCTCCCAGCACCAGCAATGCTTTGGGTTTTTGTATCTGAACTATCCACACACAAGCTAACCAGTTTAAAGAGAACTGGTGCCCTTCAGGGTTCTATCAGGTGCTTCCTCATACACAAAGTTACCTGGAGTTACTGCTCCTGAACAGTTTTGAGCACAGATTTTGTGGATGTCAGTGTTTTTTGTTAACTCCTCTGCATATAGAAGGTGGAATAGCAGGTGTTCTGCCTGTGCAATGTGGTTAATTTGCAGCAACTTAGGGTCCAGCTTTGATCTCTTCTGCAGGCAAGTAGTGCCTCTAGTGCGAATCACTCTTGGATAAGAGAGATGTAGAGCCACAGATGTTCAGAATTCCTTGTTGTCCTGCTTTTTATGGGCTGTCAGAGTGAAGCTGTGGAGTTTTATCTAATAAATGTTTCCTCACATCTCTGCAGGTGATCTGAATTTAATTTTGCATCCATCTCCTGTTGCCTGACCTGGTGGAAGTGAAGGCTGAGTTCTGTTCTACTGCTTTTTTCCCTATGCTTCACTGCACTTCACAAAGGATCATCAAAGAGCTTGAGACAGATGCTGGGTTCTTGCAGTCGTTTGGGTCAGGCAGATGACTTCAGTAGTTCAAGGTGAATGCCAGAAACTCTTTTCCTGTCATCAGTCGTAGCTATTCTACTTGGGAGCTACTCTCAGGGAGCTACTCTGTCTTGGGAAAGAGGTGGAGATTCAAAGAGCTTCTGAAGGTGTAGGTGCCTTTTTTGCGGAGTAATTCAACTTTTGGAACTTGCTGCAGGGGATATAGTTGCAGATGATGCTGGTCAGGGTCCTGAGCTGGACCCAGACTTTGATGTGAGTGCAGTGGTTGATGCCTGTGGTTTCATGAGGGGAATTTCCTGAGGGGGTGGAAGGTCACCCGTGGGTAATAGGAGTGTGGCCTGAAGGAGGCCTGGGGAGCTCTGAGGCTGCTTCTGTTGGGTGCCTGGTGATCCAAGGCTGTGGTGCCAGGCAGGGACGGATGATGCACAAGTAGGTGGGTGAAGGTCTGGGCTTTCTCTGCATTTACCACCCTTCCAGCTGCTTATTTCTAGGCCTAGAACCTGTTCTCCAAATGGCTTTTATGCACCAGGAGAAGGCAGTGGTGGTTCTTAGTGAATTTAGTAACTAAGTGGACTTCTACAGTTGTGGCACATTTCCCCTGTCCTCCAAAGTTACTCCCCTGAAATGTATTTATCAGATCAACTATGAAATCTAATGGGTGTGTTTGTGGCCTGCAGGACTGCTGTTAATCACAGGGACACCATTTCTTCAGGTGGATTATCTCCCACAGCTGGGAGAGACTGGAAAGACAGATCAATCTAGACTTGTTCCCAGGGAATGAAATGGCTTTATTAACCTTTGTATTTCTAAACTGCAGGCATGAGTAATAGTGATGATAATACCCTAAGTTTCTGTTGATGGGCTGCAAAGCAATCAAATGGGCTGATCTCTTGACACAGTTTTGAGATTAAGCAAATTTTACCAAGCAAAAAGTTTAGTGATGCTGAGAGTCACATTTGCAGTGTAAATAGAAAAGGTTTGTGTGAGAGAGAGAGCAAGAATGAGATGGGGTTTACAGGAGACAATATATGGTCAAGGAGTTTGTTTCCTTCTGTGTGCATTTGTCCCGGGGGATGTTTCCTGATCCCCTTTGGCACTCTCCTCTGAAAAGCCATTCAATGGGAAGGTGTTCACCAGCACTGGGAGTGTCCATCACCTTTGTGAGCATGTGAGGGCTGTGGGAGACCAAACCTTGCACCCCTGGCAATGGATGAAGTTCTGTTTGAAATGAGGCACTGAGTGTTAAGCTATAAGGTGCTTAAGGTATAAGGCTTACAGAAAAAGGGTTGTCTGCAAGTTTGAGTTGCAGGCAGAAACTTCTTGGCGTCTCCAAGAATTGTTAGCTGTATTTTAAGCTACCTGCATGAGGCTGGGGTACTTAACGGTCAGATTCAAAATCAGCTAAACCTGATACACAGGTTTAGAGCTCTGCAAAAACTTCCTGGAACTTTTACGGTGTGAAAGGTTCCTATAGGAACACTGTGCTTTCATCTGCAGCAGCTCATTTGGCTGGGCTGCTCTTTGACCTCTGCTGCTGTGGCTCAGAATTCAGTGTGAGCCTACATTTTAAAACAAGCTTTGCTAAATATCCTTTAACTGCTTGGCAGCTACTGCTTGCATTAAAATCTGGATTTGTCACAGGGACACTTCACCCTTTCCTTCAAATCTTTCTTCTCTAAATCTTGTCTATTGCAAAGGATTACAATTCATAAAGAGCATTACAAGAGCTCTTGAGGCTTTCCTTTTCTGGGTAGGACTTGGGCGTCCCTGATAAATAAGGGTGGAAGAAAGGAAAGTTACTTTAAAGGTAAGCTCAGGCTGGACCTTGTGTTTGGCTGCACTCGTGTTCTGTGGGACAAGCCCCACAGGCTGGGCCTGCAGCTGCAGCAGCTCTCCAGGTTCCTGCTTGCAGTGGTCAGTGCAGTTTGTAGGTGGCTCTCAAGTGCCAGCACATCCTCACCTTGTCCAGTGTTCCCCTGCTCTGTGTGAAGAGCAGCTTTGGACAGCGGGAGCTGCTTTTTCTTTCCTGTTACAAGGGGAGCCACAGTTTTGCTTCCTTTGCTGATACGTGTGCTGCCAAAGCAGGCACAGTATTCACCTGGCCTTGTTGGTGTGTCAGAGGTGCTCTTCTGACGTCCCTCTCTTGCTGTTGGGTTGCAGAGGCTTGGCATGAGATGGGGATTGCATTTTGGTAGGTGCTGTGGATGTGCAGAGGAGATGCAATCTTTCCAGAAAGCTTTCTCACCAGAAGAGGGTGGCACTAAGAGAACAGAAGTAACATTCTCTGGGCTCTACAGAAGCAGCTGGATGCTATAACATGGCATTGAACTGTTTCTGTGTTGCATGGAGTCCGAACGTGTGTTCCCAACCATCTGGATGTTTTTCAATGTAATTGTGCAAAACATTTTCTTGTAATAATGCAGTGAAGCTTTTGCACAAGGAAATGATGTTCCTCTTTGCCACTGGCAGAGCCTTTGCCAGTGTCTGGTGGCAGCCTGGGGCTGGATCTGTGCTCCCTGTGTAGGGGTCAGTGTGACCCAGCTCAGTTGGGCTGGTCCCTGTGACCCCTCAGCAGTGCCCAAGCAAGGACGGGTCGGTAGGATTTAAAGGAAGACAACTGTTATGTCTCACCTGCTGTGAACAAACATGCAGGAGAAGCCTAGGTGTGAAGCACAAGGCTTTGCTGGCAAAGCAGCTGGTGTGGTTGTGTGCATGGAGCTGGGCTGTGTCCCCCTTCAGAGGGTGAAGTGCCGAATTACTCCAGGCTTTCTGGCCTGTGATTTTGGCAAGTGGGGCTTTGGGTCGCTGCTTAAATCACATTTACCTGGATTTTAGGTGTGATTAAAGAAGCACAGAAGAAAGGAATAAAAGTGTGACTGTATGGCCCAATTTTCAACTCTAAGGGAGTGACTTTGGCAATCAATCTCTATGGTGTTGGCAGAACTGTGCAGAAGATGGAGTTGTGGTTTAATGAGCTGCTGTAAAGCTTTCCCTCCAGCCCAGCAGGGATGTTATAGCTCAGGGAAGCGGCCTTCAAGCCCTCTGGAGCCCGGCAGATGTATTTTTAGAGTTGTGATCTGGGAATTGTTTTATCCATGAGGATTCTGGCTGATGTTGCACTACGGGAAAATGGGATGTTGGTAGGATCATTTAGCCACTTGTATTTCACAGATGTGCAGTACCCTTGCAGACTGAGGAGGTTGGATAGCAGCAGAAATCTTCCCTTATTAGGTGTCTGCATGAATTGGGGTTTTCAAATGCTGTTGTATATGTCCAAACCCCTCAGCACCGACTTCTCAAAGGAAAGCAAGTGCAGGATTCCCCCTGTGGAGGCTGAGCTGCAGCTCTGCTTGAGCAGCATCCTTCCTTTGGCTGGCAGCTAGTACCTGCTGCCTCAGCATGACGTGAGGGACCTTCTGTTACTCTGCCGCGTGGGGAGAGATGTGTGGGTGGAGACTTCCTTCCAGCTGGTTATGGCATAGTCACAAAGGTTTGTGTTCCAGGAGTAAAAGCCTCGCTTCCGAGAGAGCTTCTCGGGGCCTTCCCCATTTCAGGGACACTTCCTGAAAATACATGCCATGAGATTTGCTCTTGATCAGGACACTTCCTCTGTCAGTCCTGAGGGGTAATGGATTGCCAAGATCCCCATCTCTCTTTCAAATCTGGTTGGTTTGAATATACAGTAATAGTTCTGTTGATTGTTCTGCAAAAGGATGCTGGATTGACAACATTAGTGCCCACAATTTCTGTATTATCACGTTGCATAAGGGTGGCCTGGTATTTTTAAAAACATGACAGTGGGCTTCTTTCTGTTCCAGGACTGCTGATACCACATGGGACACTAGCACAGTAATCTTTTGTCCCAAGGTGAATTTGCGAGCCTCTTCAATATTCATGACAACTGCTGTCACAGCCCTTATGCATCCAGGCCATCCTTTGCTCGCTTCACCCAGCTGTTTTGAAAAATACACCACTGCCCTCTTATAGGATCCTAATTTCTGAGTAAGGACCACCAAAGCTATTCCCTGTTCTTCACAGGAATATAGCCAAAAGGATTTAGTCATATCCAGAAGTCAAAGCTACAGCTCTCATTAGCTCTGGTTTTTAATTTCTAAAGCCCTCCTCTGCTGAATCAGTCCATTCCAAAGAGAGGGGTTTCTTTTAACCAGAACACCATAGTCATGCATCCAAAGTCTGCATCATCCAGTCATTCCCAGGAACATCTGGAGCTCCTTGACGGTCGATAGTCTTGGAGTCTGGCAAATGGCTTCTCTTCTAGCAGCTCCAAGTTCTCTCTGTCCTCCTATTATTTCATATCCTAGGTAGGAAACTCAGGTTCGGATTAGTTGGGCCTTGTTTGGATACCCGATAACCGTTCAGTCTCCAAAACTGTAATAATTCCATTGTCCACTGGATACATTCTTCCTTTGTTCCTGTAGCAGTTAACAGGTCACGCACATGTTGTAACAGAGTCCCCGTCTGAGCAGGTGGCTGCCATGATTCTAGTTCTCATGCTAGCTGGTTTCAAAAAATTGCTGGACTGTTTTTAACCCCTTTAGGTAATGCTGTCCGAGTTAATTGAGTTTCCCTTCCTGTGTCAGGATTTTCCCATTCAAAAGCAAATAACTTTGGCTTTCTTTGGCCAATGGTAAGCAAAAGAAAGCGTCCTTGAAATCCAGGATGGCAAACCATTTCTGATTATTATTCAATCTAGTCAATCAGTCATTGAATTAGCTACTACTGGACGAATATCCTCTGCAATTTTGTTGATTGCCCTGAGACCATGAACCAATCTGCAACTTTTCCCATCATATTTCTTTACTGTCCAGATAGGATTATTATATTCCAATTCACATTCAACTAATAATCTATATTTTAAAATTTATCAATGATATTTTTTTATTCCCTTTGATCTTCTAATTTTAAGGAATACTGTTTTATTTTGATTGGGCAGGCCCCCCCTTTGTATTTCCACTTTAACAGGCAAAGCATTTTTCGCCTTACCTGGAACTTCAGATGCCCATACTCCCACATATACCTGATTAAGGATTTCTTCTATTTCAGGGAGGTCCTCCTGTTTGCTTTTTCTGTTGAGTTAAAGATAAAACCGCAGTTAATTGTTTTTAACTCTTAATTCCATTTTGCCTTCTTTAAATGTTGCTTCTTGCCCTAATGAAGATTTCGGAGAATTCAGCATGCATAAAAATTTTATGCATTCCTATTTGTTATCCCAATGTGTACTTTAAGGGTTGCGTTGTTTTGCACTTTTTTTCCTCAGGGTTTTTCCTTGGTGGCCAGTAGCTCCCACATCTGTAACAAATTCTTTTCCCTCTGATTTAACACCGAATAATTTGCTCCTGTATCCACCTAAATTCCACTTCATTTCCTCTAGTCCCCAGTTTTAATGTAACCAGTGGATCTGCTAGGGTAGATTCCCCAGGTCCCTTGTCAGTCTAGTTCCAATTCAGCCACTGGAGCCACCCCATGGCACTCTCTCCCCACAGGGCAGTCTCACTTCCAACGTTTAAAACTCCCCACAGCACACACACACCGATCCGGTCCCATAGGAGAAGAATCCACTTCCCCCACCTTTGCCCGACATTCCTCCTCCATCAGTTTCAAAGCACTTCTGTACACATTTATTCAACAACCCCTCAGTCCCATCTGTCAACATGTCTGTTCCCACTTGTTTGCCTGCCCCAGCACTCATCCCATGCTCAAACACAGGAGCCACAATAGGCCACATCAGTTTCACAGACAAAGTGTGTTCATGGGCAGGATGGGCTCACCTAGCCCTCGGGCAACCATCCTAGGAGAAGGACAACTCCAATTTTAAACCCGGGCTGATGGAGCTCGTACAGCCCTGTAAGGCCATCCATCTAAGATGGATCTTTGTCCCTTAAACTCAGGGCAGCTCCTTCCTTCCCCAGTCCCTCTGATCTTCCTGCCCCGGGGCATCTGGCCTCCTGCTGTGCTGGAGCTCCTGTGGGGCACCGTCGGAGCTGGTGGTGCTGGTTTGCAGTCGCAGGGCTGGTTTGCATGCACTGAAAAGTCCTTTTTGGCAGAGGTTTCTTGCAGGTCTGGATGTAACCACATCCCTGGGGCCAGCAAAAACAGGGGCAACTTCTACTGTGGGGCCAGGCACTGGTTTCTTGGAAGCCTAAAAGAAAATCACCTTGAGCAGAGACGACATCATTATTGTTGTTATTTGTTCCTCCCTCAGTTTCTCTTGTGGGGTTAGACCTGGGTAGACCCATGGGCTGGGTTTTGCTCTCTCTATAATGGATGAAGGTGCAGGATGGGGTTCCCCAAAGCTCTTGTGAAATCTCTGCAGGTTTCAGGCTGGTGGGAGGAGTGGAAAGGCCACATCCTGGGACACAAGGTTTAAATCAAACCCGCAGACTTGTGTCCCTGTGGATCCTGCAGAGCCCTGGG
>NW_026900721.1:0-1983 GCF_033783945.1 Neopsephotus bourkii
CCGTAATGAGAGCACCGCGTACGGAGAGCACCGGGTACTGAGAGCACCGCGTACTGAGTGCACCGGGTACTGAGAGCACGGGGTACTGAGAGCGCTGGGTACTGAGAGCACCGCGTACTGAGAGCACCGGGTACTGAACGCACTGTGTACTGACAGCACGGCGTACGATGAGCCCCGGGTGCTGAGAGCACCGGGTACTGGGAGCCCTGGGTACTGAGAGTACCGCGTACTGAGAGCACTGGTTACTGAGAGCACTGCGTACTGAGAGCACCGGGTACTGAGAGCCCTGGGTACTGAGAGCAACACGTACTGAGAGCACCGCGTACTGTGAGCACCAGGTACTGAGAGCACCGTGTACGGAGAGCACCGGGTACTGAGAGCACCCTGTACTGAGAGCACCGCCTACTGACAGCACCGGGTACTGAGAGTACTGCGTACTGAAAGCACTTCGTACTGAGAGCACAGCGTACTGAGAGCACCGCGTGCTGAGAGTACCGGACACTGAGAGCACTGGGTTCTGAGAGTAACGCGTACTGAGAGCGCCGCGTACTGAGAGCACCGGATACTGAGAGCACCGCGTACTGTGAGCACAGGGTACTGAGAGCACCACGTACTGAGAGCACAGTGTAGTGAGAGCACTGGGTACTGAGAGCACCGGGCAAGAGAGCACCAGGTACTGAGAGCAGCGGGTAAGGAGTGCACCGCGTACTGAGAACACTGGCTACTGAGAGCACCAGGTACTGAGACCACTGGGTACTAAGAGAACTTTGTACTAAGAGCACCGTGTACTTAGAGCACCGCGTACTGAGAGCACCGGGTACTGAACGCACTGTGTACTGAGAGCAGTGTGTACGATGAGCCCCGGGTGCTGAGAGCACCGGGTACTGGGAGCACTGGGTACTGAGAGTACCTGGCACTGAGAGCACTGGGTACTGAGAGCACGGGGTACGGAGAGCACCGGGTACTGAGAGCACTGCGTACTGAGCGCACTGGGTACTGATAGCAGTGGGTACTGAGAGCACTGCCTACTGAGAGCACCAGGTACTGGGAGCACAGCGTACTGAGAGCACAGGGTAGTGAGAGCACTGGGTACTGAGAGTACCGGGTACTGAGAGCACCGCATACTGAGAGCACCGGGTACTGAGAGCACTGGGTACTGACAGCACTGGGTACTGAGAGTACCGCGTACTGAGAGCACTGGTTACTGAGAGCACTGCGTACGGAGAGTACCGGCTACTGAGAGCACTGGGTATGGAGAGTACCGCGTACGGAGAGCACCAGGTACTGAGAGCAGCGGATAAGGAGGGCACTGCGTACTGAGAGCACTGGCTACTGAGAGCACCGGGTACTGAGAGCACTGGGTACTAAGAGCACCGTGTACTGAGAGGACTGGGTACTGAGAGCACCACGTACTGAAAGTACCGGGTAGTGAGAGCACTGGCTACTGAGAGCACCGCGTATGGAGAGCACCGGATACTGAGAGAAGCGGGTACTGAGAGCACTGGGTACTGAGAGCACCGTGTCCTGAGAGCACTGTGTACTGAGAGTACCTTTTACTGAGAGCTCTGGGTTATGAGAGCACCGGGTACCGAGAGCACTGGGTACTGAGAGCACCGGGTACTGAGAGCACCGGGAACTGAGAACACGGGGTACTGAGAGCACCGCGTACTGAGAGCACCGGGTACTGAGAGCCCTGGGTACTGAGAGCAACACGTACTGAGAGCACCACGTACTGTGAGCACCAGGTACTGAGAGCACCGTGTACTGAGAGGACCGGGTACTGAGAGCACTGGGTACTAAGAGCACAGGGTACTAAGAGCACCGTGTACTGAGAGCACCGCGAACTGAGAGCACAGGGTACTGAGAGCACTGGGTACTGAGAGCACCACGTACTGAGAGCACCGGGTACTGAGAGCACCGTGTACTGAGAGCACCAGGTACTGAGACCACTGGGTACTAAGAGCACTGGGTACTAAGAGAACC